>NW_026853276.1:0-25031 GCF_026571515.1 Ruditapes philippinarum
AAAAGGGGGGTTTTATATAATGAGAACAAATAGGCTTAAAAATATATCTGAATGCAATATTTGTAAGGTGTTCATCGTTGTACAAAATAATTATTCACCAAATAACATGGAAATTAATGGATTTTTTTTGCACATAATATAATTACAAAAAATGTATTAATAAATCATTTACTACATCATCCTGTGGCCTAATCATAATACATATTTTATTATCTTACTTATTGGTAATTTCAGTTTATTCTAAATCAGCTAAATTAGGGTATTATAGAAACGAATAATGAAGAACAAAGCGGAAATGTTTGCAAAGTAGATTTGCAAAAAGTTCAATAGTTCACATAAAGGTTCATTATTCCTAAGAAATGCTATCATTTTTATTTATCACTTGGGTCGAAATCTTTCATGTGAGGAAGCCATCCAGCTGGCTTACGGAAGGTCGGTGGTTCTACCCGGTGCCCGCTCGTGCCTGAAAAAATGCCCGGAGGGCGGAGGGGCACCTGGGGTCTTCCTCCACCAATAAAAGCTGGAAAAAAATCGACGAAAAAAAATCTCGGCGGGACGCTCTAGGGTGGCCCGACTTGAGTGTACGGTCGCCCATATGGGCTTTACGGCGGCGACCTTAAATAAACGCATTAAAAAAAAACAAAACAAAAAACAAAAACATTTCATGTAAATAAAGGGAGGTAATATTTTTTTTCTAAAAAACTCTAAGTGAAATTTTCAATAAGAAATGAATGCAAATCTTCTCCAAATCCCTCCAGAGGCGGAGAAGGTACACGGCAGGTCAAGGTCAAGTCACAATAAGTACCAGAGATGATTGGTTGACCTGTCGTGACTAACTCTGTAGGGTTAACAAGGGTCGTTTTTGTTAGTCGGAAAGCTGATGGCTTGGCCGTATTGTCGAGTCCTTCACCACTACTGAACGAAGAACGGGCTACCAGAAGATTCAGCATGAAAAATACGTCCCCGATGAGACCGGCAAGGATGCTACATTCTCGGACATATGGTTAATTCCGGCGCCGAGTATAAATAACCTCAAAAAACAAACAAATTGTAAATTACCTCAATTACAACATATAGGACCTTACACTAAGTACAAGTTAGTTTTTATTAAGTGAACATTTTAACAATTAAGTACCGAAGGTCACTAACTACGGGTCACTTCGTTTTGGGTTCTTGTTATTCTGGTTCCCGGTATCTAACAAGTATTCTGGTTCCCGGCATCTAACAAGTATTCTGGTTCCCGGCATCTGACAAGTATTCTGGTTCCCGGCATCTAACAAGTATTCTTTGCGTAGCGAAAGGGGAAGGAACTCCAGACTAGGTTCTTGTTCAATTTCACTTAATAAATACTAACATATATAAAGGGAGAAAAAAATCATGAATACAAAAGAATGGCAGATTATTCTCCCCCAAACCAGTTCATCACCCTGACGATTCACCCATAAACTGTTTCTTCCCATGACAGTCCTTCCCTTAATTTAAAATATGAGCTATCCCCCCAAAAAGGTATTTATTACTTATTTATTTTTTATCCTTTTTATAAACGTATTTTATTGTCATTTTTTTCCAACATGATTTAGATGTATTGAAAGAGTGAAGGCAACTTTTTCCCCATAGATTTACTACATTTACAAGTTGTACATAGATGATCTTTTGAGAATTTATGTACAATCATGTAGAATCTAATTAATTTATGATCATAAATTTATCATATGAACAACAAATAAAAGTTTACATATATTTAATATATGCAAATTTATTAATAAGAAAAACATGTGATGACCATGAGTTTTACATATGTTTGTTAACACATGTTTTTCATATGGTCCTGTTTAACATATGTTAGTTTACATATGGAAAACATATGGTGTACCAAATATACATCAAATCTGTGGTGCATATTTACCTGTGTGTATGATCTATCTTTCATATTTTTAGCTTTGTTGGCAATTGATATAATTATCTTGAAAATAAAATTTGTACTTAAGTCAAAATATTACTTGTTAACATTTTGCTACCTTGACGACATATAACTGCATGTTCAATGCGACATTTTCAGTTGTAGTACTAAATCCATTATCATAATATTATTAAACACATGCTTGACATTTCTAGAGAATTAAAAAAGTATGGATTTCTAAGACATACATAATATGACTTTAAGTTACAAACTAAGAACGTATGTATAAATCAAATATTTATATTCAATAAATATTTCCATCAATTTAGATGAAAGATATTATTTAATTCTACCCTTGAAATATGGTGCTTTATTTTATGCTTTTCAGTGGATTACTGATTTATCCGTTAAAATTATATTTGGTAATTTCACAGTGAAAATTATCAAAATATAATTTCACTCTTTTCAATGACGAAACTACTTTTTTAAGATTTTCCCCATGTGGTACCTCGATTTTATTTTTGCTGACAATTCTGACAATGTCAGACTGTTTAAAGAAAAAGCAAAGCAGAAATTGATAAATAACTTAAATGTCAAAAGTAATAAAAAGAAGAAAACTTACTTCTATTCATTCGAATTCCAATCACCAAATTTCGTCTCTAAATTTTTTTGTTTCATTTTTACAGTCTAAAAAATACATTCCTTCCACATGCAAAACTGCTCTTGATGACATTTTGGCATATTAAAGTATCCTACGAGCAATAACTGCCGTATGCTTTATGAAAAAATGAAAAGCATTGACAGCTATCACTGGAAGAATAAGTAAAACAACCCAGCGTTCTTGAGCAAGCTTCCAATTTTTCCATTTTCCGAGCTCCTTTTCTGAATGTTTTCACATCTGTCAACACTTATATTTTGTCTGTTACAATCCTCAAATAAGTTTTCTTTCTTTTAAAAAGGTGTATGACTAAAAAATCCAAATTATATCCCTCTGAATCTTTTTTTCTTATTTTCTTCCCATGAAATACACAACTTTAAAAAATGAAAGCCGCTTACAATTTACAAAGCCAGGTCTAATATAAATTCGCAGTAAGTAACAGAAATATGGATGGATGGTTGGACTTTTTCTCCTACAAGAATTGTTTGTTTTTATTATTAAAACAAGCGATCATTCATATTTTTTTGATAAAATGAATAAATATCACTGTCATTTAACGTTGATTGGCGGACTTATTTTTCAGCTCAAGACTTCTTGTTTTTAATGAGAAATTCCGACTAAATGGGGCTCTCAATGGGGGAAACAGTTTTAATATTAACGTTAAAATTATGAAAATTAACTTGTTCTTAAGCATAAAATAAAAAGAAAATTTGTCTGTTTGTTGTGTAAGATGTAATTTTATTTCATCTCGTGAATTTTAAAAACAGTATTCTCACTCGTGGCTACGCCACTCGTGAGAATACTGTTTTTAAAGCCCACTCGATGAAATAAAATTTCATCTTACACACAAACAAACAAATATCCTCTATATATCAGTCAAATATATTTCATATTTTTTTAAAATAAATATGAAATATATATATGAAAGTGGGCGGAGTCAAAACTCATATTTATTTTAAGGGACTTCTTTCGCCGTTTTGTTTGAAAAATCTGATAAATACAAACAACTTTTTGTTGAATTTCGTGTTGAAAACCATCTAGAATGATAGAAAATGGTCTAACTAAGAAAATTAATCCGAACACCAATATCTTTAATTCAGTCATTAACGCTGTACAGACGTTTTTAGAGTTGTATACGTGACGTCACAATGTAGCGCTAAATATCGCGTGCAAAACAAGACAATAATTATATCACTGCGCGCTGTACAATTGCAGTTGCGTAGCAAAAAGGGGGGTCCATTTTTCTTTGATAATGAAATTAAATAAAAAGGTTATTTTTTCGTTTTTCGTGAAATATGGTATATATTTTCACTCAACTTGATAAAATGCCATATATTTTCACTCGCCGTCCCGGTTCGTGAAAATATGTGGCATTTTATCATGTTTCGTGAAAATATATTCCATATTTCACTCAAACGAAAAAATATCCTCTTATTATTTAATTTTACCCATGAAATATGGTGCTATATCAGTCAAATATAATTCATTTTTTTAAAGATAAATATGAAAGTGGGCGGAGTCAAAACTCATATTTATTTTAAGGGACTTCTTTCGCCGTTTTGTTTGAAAAATCTGATAAATACAAAACAACTTTTTCTTGAATTTTGTTTTGAAAACTATCTAGCATGATAGAAAATGGTCTAACTAAGAAAAGTTATCCGAACACCAATATCTTTAATTCAGTAATTAACGCTGTACAGACGTTTAAAGAGTTGTTTACATGACGTCACAATGTAGCGCCAAACAGCGCGTTCTTACGCATAAATTACTGCGCGCTGTACAATTGCAGTTGGTAGCAAGCATTTTCTTTGATAATGAAATTAAATAAAAAGGTTATTTTTTCGTTTTTCGTGAAATATGGTATATATTTTCACGACACATGATAAAATGCCACATATTTTCACGAGCCGGTACGGCGAGTGAAAATATGTGGCATTTTATCATGCTGAGTGAAAATATATACCATATTTCACGCAAACGAAAAAATATCCTCTTATAATTCTGTCGTTAACGGTAAATATTACCACAATTAATATAAAGCAGACGAGAATTTAACTTTCTGTCTTGAAATAATATTATTATCACTACAGCTTTAAAAGGTAAAAAAGCAATATCTGATTAAATAATTTCTATAAAGTTACAAAAAACAACAACAAACAAATAAAAACAAAACTGAAGCCACAAGAAAAACTAGTAATACAAAAAGAAACAAACACCATCCCACCAAAAAATCAACCAATAAATAAATAAATAAAAAGAAATAGAAATAACCCAAACCAACAAACAAACAAGCTAGCACACGTGAAAACTAAAAACTATATGTGAACAAAAACGAATGAAAGGCTCGGAAACATAATTTTGTCAATGATTGTTGCGCATGAACATTCTCTCCTAATGAAATACAATGTATACCAAAATATGACTTTCATACAATCAGAGGTTTTACGTATTAGGTATACCATCACGTGACCTTTCTTATGCCTTAACCTCACGAGACGAAGTCGAGTGAGGTTGCATAAGAAAGGTCACGTGATTATGGTATAATTTACGCAAACCCAGAAATCGTCAACGCACCAATGGTGTATCTGTTTTAACCTATAGCTCCGCCAAGAAACACTTACTCCTTCGATCTTCAAAACTGAAAATTAGACCATAGTCTGGGTATGGTATAATTTACGGTTATTGGAAATATTATACTTGGAAGGAATTTTCATAAGAAGCGCTGAAGAGCTATAGGTTAATTTACGGTTATTGGAAATTATGTATAGGATACCGACCGAGTACGAGGTCTTTCTGTTTAGGAAAGACCTGGTCACGAATTTCGTGTGACACCGAGAGCGCGTAGAGCTCGAGGTGTTTCATGAAATTCGTGACCAGGTCTTTCCTTAACAGAAAGATCGATGTACGAGGTCGATATCCAACTTACACATCGTCAAACTTTATTGGCCTGAGGAAAGGCTGATCCGAAGCATTTGATGTAATGCACAAATATTATTTATACAGGTAAGTTTTTTTCAACGTTCTGCTTTAATACAATATATATTTTGTATTTAACTTTGTTTTTCCCTTTAAGATAATATTAAAAAAGCTAAATGTGCAATTTGTCAATAATCAAGTGAATAGGTATGTAATGGAAGATATGTTAAAGAATGATTAATTATGTTGATAGTATTTCGTATCAGACAATGCAAATTCTAGGACATTTGCCCTCGGACAGTTGCCTCCTCGGACGTTTGCCCCCCCCCCTTACCCCTTCTTTTTTTTTCGCTATTGCGACTTGTCACTTGTCAGAGGTCATCTCGTGTATAGATTTTTTGTATGCCAATGGAAACATTATAGTATTTAGACTATCACAAATTTGCGCGATATTTTGTGTGTATTTAAGCACAATGAAATTTCGACAATAGGCGATGAATTTGGGTAGCAAAGACTTCATCAATAAAATATTTTAACATTTTTTTAAAACGGGGAGGGGTCACATGTCCGTCCTTCCAAATATATGAAGGGGCAAATGACCGCTACTGCAAAAAGGGAGCAAACTTCCGAGGGGGCAACTGTCCAAAGGGTAATGTCCTGATACCCAGACTACGAAAAACGTAAATGGCAAGTGTGAGATACATAAATCGAAACTATATTTTATATAGCAGATTATAAAGTGTTCTAGAATAAGATATGATTGGTCATCATAAAATTTTTTATTCTAAGTCACTAATAACTTTAAATAATTTTAAAAATCGTAAGTATGCTGTAATTACTGTTTCATAGTTTCATAGATATAAACTTGAAGCGTCCATTCTGTTATATTGTGAACTTAATGACAGAAGAACCACTTAGATTGCTATTACTTTCAAAAATGACGCGATTAAATAAATGTGTCCTAACTTTGATATGCTATCCATTATTTTTTGTTCAAAGATTTAATATAGGGATGCTGGAATTATTGTTATTTCCTAATTCGCTTTCGCTTAAACGGAAATAAATCATTTATCCCTTATTCTACAGAAACTAAGAAAATATAACACAAACACATATGTAGAATCAGTCATTCACATTGCATTTATGATCGAATTAACAAAGAACGGGCAAATGGGGCAAAAATTAACAATAAAGACTAATATTACTCAAACAATTGAAAAACGAAATTACAATCCTAAACATTTACTAACTAAAAGTCGTTTATCAATGTCATCCTTAACATAAGAGTCCTTACCCTTTTCACTTTTCCAGCGTCCATGACGTTTGAATAGTCTATCTGATACTCCAGCATTGGCAGCAGCTGAAGCGCCACCTGATCTTAGACTATGCAATCCAAATTTTGATTTGTCCAAACCGATATGCTCAAACATATCTAAAATAAGTTCACGAGCTCTAGTGTAAGACAATGGAGAAGTACCTCTTAATTTATAACAATTAGAACTCTTGAAAAAAGTAACAGAACGAAATATAAAATCGTTTGAGTTTTCATCAATGTTTGCCATAGTTAAATAACGCAATAACATGTTAACAGGACAAGTTACATTTCCAGTCTTTGCTATTAAACACCAACTTCCATCTCGATAAATGTCTGTTTTACTGTGATCAATAAACAATGCAATATGATCAGTCTTAAAAAGAATATCAGAACGCTTAATATTTATCAGTTCAGAAAATCTTAGAAAACCAGCGTAAGCTAAAAGACACATTGATATATTTCTAAGATTAAATAAATTTACATCAGTATTACCAAAAACATTAACCAACTTAAAAAGTATTTCCGGAGTAACAGGTTCTTTCCTAGAAACACGATGTCCCAGAATTCTATGAGCAGCCTCCCTGACTGATTTCACTAAAAAGGATGAACACGGATTATTTAAATTTCCTGCTAAATCATTAGCCCATTTCATACCATAAAATGCTTCATCCACAGTAGATGGAGAATTACAACTTTGTATTAAAGACACTAAATATAAAGAAAAATCCACATCATTGGCAGGGAAAACGACCAAACCATGCTGTCTGGCCCATTTACTCCAACTGTTGTAGGATCTCTGGTATTTTTTACTCGTATTACAGGCTTTTGATGAAAGAGCGACTTCCGGAAGTGAAGCAGCCAGGGAGGATAACTCTGGATCACCGTACACTTTATTACTCAATCGGTTCATTATTAAATCTGAAAAATGTATAATAAATTCAATCGTTAAAAAACTGATCAAATAAGAATTAAGTAAGAAAAGCATAAAAACATAAAACATTAACAGGCCTGCCAGACCACTTATCTACAAAATATCTTTAAATGTTTGCCTAGGCCAAATTACCCTAAATTAATCACATTAGATACGTCTAAGTTCTACTTAAATATAAAATACAAATCGTGTCAAAAGGCTACAATAACTCATTTGTCCTGGCCAAGTGGCCCTGGACTATACATATCTTATAAGAACAGGTCAAGTGACCTTGACTGAATAACCGTTTACACACGCTAGCCCTGGCCAAGTGGCCCTGGACTTTACAAACATGTATCTTAAATAAAAACAATGCCATGGTCCAGTGACCCTTGAATAAATGGAACATTTTTCGTACACTAGCCTTGGCCAAGTGACCCTGGACTAAACATATCTTAAAGAAAAAAACCTATGCAAACTAACGTACACAAGTCCTGGCCAAGTGGCCCTGGACTTAACATATCTTAAAATCAATGTGCAAAAAAAAATGATACAAAAATGACAAATAACTAATACGCAAGACCTAAACAAAAAGGCCCTGGCTCCATAAATTAACATTATGAAAACCATAAATCACTTCCGGAAAATTAATAAGTGCATGGAATGAAAAGAAACTTCAACAACATTCATATATGTCAAACTTGAATAGCAGACATTTAAAAAACAATTACTTTAGCAACAATCTAATCTCACTGCTAAAACCTTTCTTGTGAACTTTTTTGAACCAAAGATTGTATTTATTTTTTTTTTTATATTGAATAGAAATATCTTGACCAGCTTTAAATTCGAGCACTTCTAAAATCATAGATTGCTTAATACTAGTATTGCCAAAAAAAGGAACGGCCAAAAGGCAGCAGAGGACCAATTCGGAACTATGAAAGTGCCAACAGCCCCGCAAGAAACCAGGTATTTTATAGCTCTCGGTACCAAATTTACCGGCGGAACTAACCAATTATTTTCTTCAGCCCAAGATACTGAAAAGGCATCAACATTTTCAGTCCCTGGTACCCAAAACTTAGAATTAAATCTAGGAGATCTTTTATTATAATGATTAGCAAACCAGTCAACTGTATGGGGACCCCACAGACTATCTAAAAAATCAAAAAAAGTCCTCGGAAACTCCCCAGTCATCCCAATCAAAAACTTTACTGATTGCGTCGGCAACAGAATTTTCTTTCCTAGGAACCCACTGCAAACAAAGGGAGATGTTACCTTCAAGGCATAATTTGAAAATTTCCAACGCAATAGCATGTAATTTAGGTTTCATACAACCACTATCAATTATAACGACACAATTTTGATTGTCCGTGCACCAACGAACACAGTGACCTTTCAAACGACTGAAAAAAGATCGTACGGCAAAATTGATAGCAGTTAATTCCCGCCAAGTAGAACTTTCAGACTTTTCGGATTCCGACCAATTTATATGACAGATTTCGTCGGGGAAACCTTTAATTATAGCCCCGGCGGCATAAGAGCTAGCATCCAAAAAATAGTTATTGTGTGAGACAAGTTACTAAATACAGGCCGTACTGGATTATAACCTAAATTTCTCATCCAAAATTCAAATTCATATAAACATCCGCTATCATGACTTAAATTTAAGTTCGAATCCCAACTTTGTCTAGCTTCTATAGCCATTTGTAAATTTTTAGTCATGAGTTTACATACATTACCTAAAACCGGGATCATCGACACAGTTTTCCCAGTTACACGTGCGAATTCCCTAGCGGTCAGAGACGTCAAATGTGATAAACAATAGGAAATAGCTTCTCTCGTGCTATTCAGTCTTCTTTCAGAAATACCTAAAGAATTATTGGTTAAATTCCAAACTAAACCAAGCCATTCTTGCATAGCAGACTGGCGTTTCCGTTAGTTTTACCCATGCCGGAAATTTCATCTGGCATGGGGGGTTCCAGATGAGTCGCGTGCTGTACAGTGGCACGCTTAAGCCTAGGTCACAAATAAGAAAATGCCGCCGGGCGGCGTCTGTTTCTCCAAAAAATCGCAATATCGGCCGGCGTCCGTCCGGCGGCAGTGACTATCGGACGGCAGCAGCTGAAAATTTTGCTCATCGGGCGGGCGCCTTCGAGTTTTAAGTAATACTTAAAAGCTAACGGCGGCCGGACGATAATTTTTGGGGTCACTGAGTATGAATATCATCGAGCAGACATCGTTCGGTCGCCGGGCGGCGACCGGGCGATGATTTTTTTGATCGGGCGATTTTTTGTTCTACTAAAACAGCGTCCGATTTAAAAGGCGTCCGAGCGGACATCGGCCGGGCCCCGCCCGGTGCCTGAATAGAGACAAGTAGTCAAACGATTATCGCCTGGTACCCGGACGATTCATGTACAGGCACCGGGCGGTCATCGTTTTGTCATCTGGCGACCGGGCTGCTTGTGTTTGTTGTAATTTCAGCTTGAAGAAGTTGTAATTGCCTCAAAAATATGTTTGTAAATTTCTTTTGAATACTAGTAAACATGATTTTTTTCTTCAATGTCCATGCGAATGTCTGATTGAGTTTCGCTTTCTACGGCCTCGATACTGGTCGTTGGTGACTCGTTGTCAACAACACGGACCAACTCCTTGGCCTTCCCCTTGGCTTTGGCAGCTGACTTCTTTGCTGGCATAATTACAACTAGCTGATTTATCTAGGATGTCATTAAATGTAAAGTCATTGTCGCCCGGCGCCCGCGCGGCAACCGTCCGATTCACTTTTAAATCGCACAGGCGCCGTACGGACATCGGGCGGCGACCGCCTGATCCGTTCAATTCTTTCTGTAAAATCTACTCGGCAAAAATCGCCCGACGACTGTTTCATTCATGACCACGCAAGGAATCAGATTTAAAATCGCCCGGCGTCCACGACATCAAAAATTCTGCCGATTTTATAAAAATCGTTTAATCGGACGGCGCCCGTTTTATTTGTGACCTAGGATGACGTCATTTTACCGTTATGAATGAAGTTGCAATTTCATACGCTGTTGTAAGAAAGTAGTTACGGTTGTCATGATATAAATTTCTATTGAAAATAAAGATAAAGAATTTAAAATATAATGAAATATGGTAGAATATGCAAGAAAAAATATCTGACATATGTTTGCGGTTCGGATCGGAATATCCGTCCCTCGGTAACCCGCCCATGGGCGGTAACTCGGCAAGCCTCGTTACCGCCCAATGGGCGGGTCACCTCGGGACGGATATTCCGATCCGAACCGAAACATATGACAGATATTATTATTCCAAAGTTTGAACAGGGATAAAAATTGATTTTTCTAAATTCAAAATAAAACCTGCTTGTAAAATAACAGATTTAACAAAATGAGCATCCTGAAGAGTTAACTCAAACTTTTTATTTACCCCCCATCCATCATCTAGAAAAAGCACTAAACGAACTCCATTTTCCCTGACGTATTTAACTACAGCTCTTAAACATTTCGAAAAAATGAATGGAGCAGAAGTAAGACCAAACGGCAATACAGTAAAAACAAAATACTTTTTCTTGCCTTTAATATTCCAAGAAAATCCCAGAAAACTTTGATGTAAAGGTGAAATATCTATATGATGATAAGCGGATTTTATGTCAAATTTAAACATATAACCATCTTTAAAAAGCATTTCAAAAGCTACTTTCCAGTCTTCAAACTTAAAATGTTCCTTCCAAATAAACTTATTTAAATGACTTAGATCAAGAATCAGCCTTTTCTTGCCAGTGCTATTTATAGCAACAGAAAGGGGATTAACAACATAGGGTTTAAAAGGTACTTCTAAAATGCATCCCGCATTAAGCAAATCTAAAACAGCATCCGTTACAAAATCGGAATTTGAAATAGCAGATTTGTTATTACGTAAAACGTAACTCAAAGGTGTTTCTAAAAATGGAATCTTATACCCAAATTCTATAATATCAAGAACAAAATCATGGGCCTTTAAAGTATTCTTCCAAAATTGTACATTTTTACAAAGCCTGCCTTTGACGGAAGGCTGAGCAATTACATTATCGGACATGTTTGATAATCTGTATTCAAAAAACTTGCTATGAAAAAGTAAAGTTTTACAATCAGCATGTGCAAAATCAGTGAAAAAATACTCATCATTTATCTTCTGTTGACTCCCTGCCTTGATGCTTGACGACTTGAGAGGGAAAGTCTCCACCTTTTTGCCACGAGAGTCCGCTGAATCCACGTGTAGTAGGGTTTGTACTTGGGGCCTGCATTTTGCTTGGGCAATCTGGTCGGGTGTGTCCAATCCCACCGCATGCGAAACATTGGATGAAGGAAGGATTTCGCCGAAACTGACGAAAAGAACTTGGTGTAGTCGAATTACCCGGAAGTACTGCTGAACCGAGTTGACTGTCCATACAAGAAGAAACAATACCAGAAGTGAACGAAGGGCTCGAGCTAGGCTTTTTGTTCGGGCGTGGTTTCTTCTTCTCAAGAGCCCGTTTTTCCGCTCGACGGAGCTTCTTGTCATCCTCGCTATCGCTGGCAAGTTCGTCTGATAAATACTCGTTCACTGTATCCCAACCAGCGGGTGACTTGTCGGCAATTTTTATGAGCTTGTTGCGCCGACTCAATTTTTTACGAATGTCACAGAGGCTGTCCAAAACAGACTGACGCCTTTCACCTTTCTTGAGCAAGTCTTACCTTAAATCTAAATATTGAATCAAATCAGAACTGAATATATGTTGACGCTGATTCCCTTTGTACTTAAACGTGTATGAACTGTAATCTCCTCGAAAACGTTTAAAAGTTTCGATTGAAGAAGTATGCACTTCGTCTCTTAAATCTCTCTTTAACGAATTAAATTGCTGGTCAAAGTAATTTCTCATCAAATCAAAAGACTGTGAAACAACATCGTCTCTAGAATTATCCGATTTATCTCTGTAAATATAACCACGTGGTCGCTCGTCTTGCAGTTCTTCGTTATCAGCCATTGATATCAAACTTGTAAACGTGATTGACTATGCAATGCAATGTGAAGACCTCGAATGATTAACTTTAGCGAACCGCTAGCTACTGTAACCCAACGAATATTCGCGACCAATTAATATTCGCTTTATTCGCGGATGGCCACGAAGCGCGAATATTTGTTTGCGCGAATAAGTCCGCACGATTTCGCGAATAAATTGGAGAGAAAATTTTATTTTAGACGTGGTTATGCAAAGCTACTTGACCGGATATATTCGAATTTTACGGGCACCTGTTAGGAAGTAATGAATTGTTATGAATATTGCCATAAAGCAATAAAAACACAAACTAAGTAAACTACTACTATTTTATAAATATCAAAAGAACTCTATGTCAATATAGCAATCAAAATAAACATCCACATTTTAATACAGTTTATGAAATACTAGTAGGCCTATTGTCAATCACGTTCCGTATAGGGTACTATACGGAGCATGTGTCAGTTTTAAGTTTCTTCATATTTACACTTCTATACTAAGTTTATGCATACAAAGTACTCGCACTTATTTTAAAAAATGTTTGAATAAATCGTTTGACAAAAGTGGGAAAACTGTCGAGCATCACAAAAGGCTATATTGTTTTTTGGATCCTATAAAATATTTTTTTGAGTGAATTGTTAAGACAAAGGTGGTATAGACCTATTGAGCATCACAAAAGGGTATTGGGTGTACATAATTACAAACAGTGAAAAACAAGATGGTTTCATACCAGTATCGATTTTTACCCATCAAACTTAACAGCCTGTATAGCTCAATTGGTTAGATTGCGGACTCATAAAACATAATTTTCTCGGCGTGGGTTCGATCCCTGATTGAAGAAGGTATTTTTTTATGAAACGCTCAAATTGAATTTCTTAAAGACTTTTCTAGATAAAAATGAAGACGAACAATACATGTACAATATAGAGAAAATGTTTTGCTGAATTGTGATCACAATTCACTTACCAATACAATATAAGGCTAGCGTATTGTTAATCCCATTTAAGACACCAATTATGACCTCACTTATTGAAGATTAATAGTCGGCTAATAGATTTTACTGCCCCATTGGACTTTCCAATCCGCGCATTTTTTTTTTACGGAAATCAAGAAAACGCGGAAATTAATATTCGCGAATATGTCCGACCTCGGCAAAACGCGAAAATTTGTATTCGCGAATATAAATTGGGTTACAGTATATATCAACACAGTTCGTAAATTTCGTGCAAATAACAACGTGTAGAAACAAGGATAAATACATCTAAGCGCATTCAATAAACATTATCTTGTTTAAAATATGTCTCCGGATTTTGTAAGACAGGAACATTATGACAATCATTTACATTTTATTTCATTTTTTAATTTTTGATTGCATTTCATGTTTTCTTTGTCTGCGCATTGACAAGTCTATTTTTCCACGTGTATTTCATGACCGGGTCTGTCTGATTAGAACAGACCTGTGCACGTGCAAAAGATAGACCTCATAACGGACTTTCTTTTGTTTAAACAGGTCTATCTGAAAAATATAGACCTGTCACAAACAAAAGAGGAGGTGTGTAAACTTGGAAGAATTTTACATAAGAAGCGCTGAAGAGCTATAGGTTAATTTGCTTTATCTTATTACTTTTCAATGACTGTTTTATGTAATATGTATATCTTCGAACATTCGGAGGCAATAAAGATGTATATCTACGGTGGCATAGATACGGTGGCATAGAGGTGACATTTGCAGTTTTATTTAATTTTATCTGGTGGCCACGACTTATTATCTTGAGTCCTCAAGATATTATCTCGTGCCCACGACTAATTATCTTGTGGCCACGACTTATTATCTTGTGACATCAAGATATTATCTCGTGGTCACGACCTATTATCTTGTGGCCTCAAGATATTATCTCGTGGCCACGACTTATTTTAACCAATGAATATGGTCGTTTCATCTTGTGGTCACGACTAATTTTCTCGTGGCCACGACTTATTATCTTGAGGTCATGACTTTTTATATTGATGCCAAGACTTATTATCTTGTGGCCACGAGTTATTATATTGTGGCCACGACTTATATCAGCCAATGAAAATGGTCGTATCATCTTGAATAAAAGTTAATATAATTTTATAATTATTTTTGTACCCCTTTCTTCTTTTTTGTATGGTCTGGTGTTTCTTTCATTCTTCTAAATATTCTATGCTTAAATTTGATATAAAATATTGATAATTATTACACAGTCACTTTGTAAAATAAATATACATGTTTTGACTTCACAAAAAGTAGATGTGATATGTTTAAAATTCTTCAGGATATAGGTGGTCACCATGAATATATATAGTGTCAGTTTTTTAAAGAAAAAAATCAACTTACTTGACCTGTTATAAGAAACGAAACTTCTGGTACATAGTTTATTGATTCCTTTATTTAAGTTAAACGCATTAAGTTAGATTTAAATAAATTTCTGTGATAAAAATATTCTTCTTAAGGATCAGCACAGTATATCTTTAAAAGATTTAATGAATATAAACTATTTTACTCAAGGATGAGCACAGTATATCTATAGGATTTAATTTAGAAATATAAGATGTTAATGTGTAATTTTAAGATCGCACATTCAATAACTTGCCCCTTTTTCTTGTGGATTCGAATCCCGTGAAAGACTTGTATCTAGATGGTCATTATTGAAGATATACTACAATGTCACAATGATAAATTACTGAATTTGACGGGTTTTCTTAGTCTCTTAATCAAAACTGACATATAAATGTTTAAAAGACAAATGTCAATTTTTTAAAGATCTCCTTGATTGCTACTGCTACTGCCTTGCTACTGCTACTACCAGTTTTACGTTTTTATAATTTTGCTATTGTTACTGCTACTGCCAATTTCACGTTTTATAATTTTCCTACTGCTACTGCTGTGCTACTGCTACTGCCAACTTCATGTTGTTATTTGTTTGGGTCGTCAGACCAAACAAATAATGGTAGCGAAATTTCAAACTCTGATGCTGTTTATTGCAAATGCCTAAAGTAGTCCGCTTTTTTGAAGCGGTTACTACCCTTTATATGTAAACTAACGCCGAAAAATTCAGGGGAGATCACTGCGTAAAGATTGTCGAATGACAGGCACATTAATTTTCAAGCAAAATAGCTCCCGAATGGTCGAAGATTTCTAATATTGTTTTATTCTTCATAAATAAACATGCTTATAGTAAGCTCCTTGATTATTTACATCTGTGTTAAACAACAGGTTTAGCGTCGAAATAATAAGTGTTACAAACCCTGATTTAGAATGATATGGTTTTCTTCAGGCAGTTAACATATACACCGTTAACATAAACACCGTTTTGTTGACGCATGGTTATATCAAGGTGTAGGTGATGATAAGATATTTTTGTCCTTAGTTAAACAAAGATTAAATGACCAATTTATACAGAACTGGAACTCAAGATTAACAAATTCTAGTAGAGCTTTGTTTTATAAAAATATTTTTTTCTTAGGTACCAACCATATCTTGATTGTTTTACTGCAAATAAATTTGTTCGGTCATTAACACGTCTGAGAGTGTCCTCTCATAGACTACAAGTAGAAGCTGGTAGGTGAGCAAAACCAACCAGAATACCTTTAAACGATAGAAAATGTTCAATATGCAATACTCTTGAAGACGAATACCATTTTGTTATTGAATGCTCATTATATACAGAATTAAGAAACACTTACATTCACAAGAAGTTCTGGAACAGACCAAATATGTATAAATTTATAGAATTATTAAATTCAGAGAATAAAAAAGTGATAAGAAACCTAGGAATATTTGTTGAAAAAGCTTTTAAACTAAGAAATTCTATCATTTAAGTATTTGTTAAAATTATAATTATTTTTTATTAATACCGTTAGTTGAAACAATCTCATGTAGTCATTAATATAATTTAGTGTCTAAGTATACCGTTAAGTAAAGTGTCTTTTTTTTTCTATAAACTATGCATACTATATTAATTTAAGTGATATCATCCTTCAAAAGATGAATATATTCTAGGGTTACTTTTGATACTTTATAAATTTTCTTTTGTCTCTATGTCGAAAGAGCTATGACACATGAATAATGTTAAAGGTACATTGTGTAGTATGCATATTTATTTATTTCATTGGATGTGATGTGCTCATTTTGTTGAAATATCTCATCTTAAATAAACGTATATATGTAAAACGAACATATAAATAACAATAAGTCATTTTGAACATGATTGTTAATTTATAGCATATTATCAGTCTTGCAGTTTCTTTTCGGTAAGGCCGATATATTTATGTTATAACCATTACAAATGAATTAAATATGCATCAATTATATTCTATGTTTCTTGTCTTAGAATGTGGCAAGAATCGTGGATTTATTCAGTACATGTATGTATATAACCTATTATTTGATGAATGTACATGTATATAATTTCACATAGGTTTAAAACTTTAAACATTTATTAAATATATATGTTTTGGATTACATTCATATCAAATGATACTATACATATATATGTAAGTTAAACACAACATTAATGTATTTATACTTGAAGAGTTTGTCGTTATGATCTTCTTCGATATTGTCATCATGCTATGCTATGTATTTCATATGTATATGCACTGTTCGTTGTCTAGTATTATGCTATTATCATGTCATCGTGGGCTTTTAAGCCTAATATGATTGAAATAAAATTATCTATCATATAATTTCACCGTTGCCGAGGGGTTTGCACGCTCGCTTAGGAATCGAGAGGTCTGGAGTTCAGGTGGTTTGTAACACTAATTATTCCGAGGCTAAACCTGTCAATTTTTTTAAATGTTTAAGTCAAATAAACATTGAATTGAATATCAGTGTTGCAATTAGTCTTATAGCCAATTTACTACAGTTAAAACACTGGAAAGCATTGGTGGCACTATTCAAAAACAAATTGGTTTATAATCTCACAACCTTCACCTTTATGACATTCTGAGACCCAAACAAATTCAATTTTGATTATATTTTTGTTACTGCTACTGTTCAGTGCTACTGCTAACTTCCCACCGGAGATTATCAGTTATAAAAGTGAGTGTATTTTATGAAAAACTGCATCCCTTCAACGTTATGACCATTAGATAAGAATACAGAGGGCCAATTAGTAATGACAAGACTGTAATCAGTCGATGTGTTAAGGCCTCAACAGACGGTAGGATTTAGTTGTACAGCACTAATTAGAGATAAGATGTACAATTTTCAAAGCAATACAACACTTGCATTCAGACGGTAATTCTACACTGTAAGAATCATCTGAGGTTTCCCCTAAAAAGGATCCCTTTACATTGATCCTTTACATACTTTACTCACTAAATACTTTTTTCGCCATGAGTAATGATTGAAACACCTCCATTTAAAAAAAAATATATATATTTTTTTAATGTGAAGCCTGACCGAGACTCAAACCTGGGACCCTCGGAATACCGTACTGCGGCTCTACTGACTAAGCTATCTGGCCGCCTACAAACTACCTCCCCTCCCCTAATTAGAGAACAATTCAATACCGTGACATAATCATTTTCGGAATAATTTGGGATTCGAACATAACACAACTTGGTTTTTCAACATCATTTTTACCCCATCTTACTACTATGTTTACCTTTTAGCCCTAATTGTTCTAGAATTTCACCCATTATCAGGAGATAATTTGGTTATCTGTTACTTGTCATTGTGGGAGGTCTGTAAAAATCAGTACGACAAGATTTTCAAAATAGAGCATGTCCTATCCCTTACATCTAGACATAAGGTTTCCAAAATCAAGAAATAGTAGCCTTCACACATTAAGATTTGTCTGTACATCTTAGTTTTAATTGGTGTTGTACTTCAAAATCCTACCGTCTGTTGGGGCCTTTACTGGGGATATATACAGTTTATAGTGATATACTAACTGATAAGCCCTTACTGAAATTCAGCACGTCTCTGGGTAAATGCGTAGGAAATTACTGATGTAAATCTACAGTGGTGCGTTCGATCCGCCTCTCCTGTGAAAGTTAATATCAGTAACTTTTGTTATAGATGAAACGACCATTTTCATTGGCTGAAATAAGTCGTGGCCACAAGATAATAATTCGTGGCCACAAGATAATACCTCGTGGCCAGAGATAGTAAGTCGTGGCCACGAAATTATATCTTGAGGCCTCAAGATAATAAGTCGTGGCCACCAGATAAAATAAAACTGCAAATGTCACCTCCATGCCACCGTATGTTATTGTTTAATGATGTTGTTTTTGTGTATGGGTTTTTATATAATACTATTATTGTTTAGAAGGCCACAGTTAATAATATTGTAATATTTGTTTGAATACGATGGTATATCTTTATTTGCTAAATTATTTATCTAATAATTTTTAATTTATTAATTAATAGATAAATAATTAAGCAAATTAAGATATGCCATTAATTAATTAATTAATTAATTAATTAATGTTTTAATTAATGTTTTAATTAATTAATTAATTAATGTTTTAATTAATTAATGTTTTAATTAATTAATTATTTAATTAATGGTTTAATTTATTAATAGTTTAATTAATCAATGGTTCAATGGATAATATCCATTTATTTATTTATTTAATATTTATTTATTTATTTATTTTAACTGAAATATAAATTTGAAACTTTATAGAAATCATTTTGTGATCATAATAAAATTAAATTATATATAGAAATTATCCGTAAAATATTTAAAATTAGAATATTTAAATAAGTACACGGTGAAGATTTATACCAATTGTATCATAGTTTGGGGACCTTTCTGTTGAAAATGTGTGAGAGTTAAATCGTATACACGTACATGTACATGCACAGTGCGCTAACTGGAGTGCTGGTATTAGTTACCCGCACTGCAGGACATGCCCATTGATTGGTTCATTTTGTCCGGGGTTTACATATTGTGACGACAGAGAAAGGGATAGATGCTCGTTCATTGGTTATTTTTTGTGGGGTTTCATATTGTGGTATCAGGGTTTGACTATGATACAAAAAAGAAAGAACATCAAAACACTCGGTAATCTGATTTATACTCGGGGGCTACGTTCCCTCGTACAAATCAGATAGCACCGCGTTTCGATGCTTTTTCTATTACTTATAAAAGCGTTTTGTGAGTAATCAAAGTCGCAGACATGTATAAACCGTCTAGTTACGCCCGTGTGATTATTACACGACACCGGGTAATGAAGCATTTATGGTATTGACTGTTTATCCAATAGACAAAGCAGAGTGCGTTATGGTGCTAGTCTGAACTGTCACAAGTACTATAAAACACGCCAATTCTTGACGACTTTTGAATTCTAGTTCAACTACGGAGTATCTATCTATTTCTGGAAAAGATCGTGGATTGTTGTTATAATATAGGTATAGGAATAATTTTCAGTTATTCTCATATAATTCTAAATTTATTGGAGGGGGGGGGGGGGGGTCAGAGATGTATGTTCATTTCTTATTTCAGTTTCCATGTTTTGGTAAATTACAAACATTACTTTAAAGATATTACATTGAACACGTTCTGTATTCTATTTTTGAACTATATTACTTCAGTATAAAATGTTTGTATTTGTTTTATTTAAAAGCTTTATTTTGAATAAGATCTTATCAACAAGATTCCTGGTTAAAATGTATGCAAATACTACCAAATTGTTTCCTGGTTCCAATGTAAAAAGTTTAAGGGTATTTCTTATGAAATATTTTAATAACATTTATCAACAGTAAAATTATATTGGTTCTATTACTACAATGTATATGGTTGATTCCCGAAAATGTTGTAACATAGAATATCTCTGTTATTTAATACACATGAATAATGTACGTTAACAGAATAAAATGTTCCGAAACAAAATATTATTTTGTTATTTTAAGTACAGTTTTATCCGTTTAGCAATGATTTTTGCATGACTATTCGCTTTAATGGCAATAAATTATCATATTTATATCATACAAGCAGTCTGGAAGTATACTTTTTTTCAAAATTCAAACATTCAATAAATTAAGCATGAGATATATAGCTTTATTCACTTTAACTGGCTTTGCTTTAGTTTTAGATCAAATGCTTATTATAATATTTGTATGAATTTTTACCTACTCCATGATTTTTTCAGACAAATTCATTTGCATTATTTTCATTTAAATATCAAAGAAAAGGAAAACAATACTTTTTAATTTTTTTTCAGACTGTATAAATAAATAAATAAATAAATAGATAAATAAATAAATAAATAAATAAATAAATAAATAAATAAATAAATAAATAAATAATTAAATAAACAAACAAACAAACAAACATCTTAGGCATGTTTATGTTATGATCTAGTAATAATCAGAATTTACTGTGTACAGAATAAGGATAAAGCTTTTTAAAAAAAAATATTATGTTAACTAAGTATCAAAGAAAACTAAAAGTGTGAGAAACATGAGCTGATGATATGACATATTAATATGGAGGAGAATAAATTGTTCTAGAACAACTAATGTTATTCGTCATATAAATTAAAGCTATTTTCAACACTTGAATTCTTTGAACGAGTTGAATAAAATTATATTATGCGAGCCTCTAGCAAGAATAATATTATTTTATTCAACAAGTTCAATAAATTTAATGATGAAGCTGCACGAATATAATATTCATTTTATCACATATTTTAAAAAAATCCGGTGAAAAAGAAAAAGATAGATAGATAGATACTTTTTACTCGTCAAAATTTACCGCGTCTTTTCGCTGTCGTAAAAGAGATACGGGTATTTGATAAATGTTAACACTAAATCAATCAGAACTTCATCAACATGCTTTTTTTTCACGTAATATTTTAATAAAAAACCCTCTAAATGGTATAATTTTTTTGTTTTATCAATATTTGAAATACTTTTGAAAATGTGTCCATTGTACTCGTAGACCGATCCACTTCAAATATAACAATATTTGTGTAATTGCATAATTATATAATATCATTTATAGTACTTTAAGTTTCTTTTAAGCCTCGGTCTCACTTACTCCCGGCAGAGCCTAGGACAATCCCGATAAGTTATCGGGATGATCCGGGACGATCCGGGGTGAAATTAGTGTTGCGGTCACACTTACCCCGGCAGCACTACGGTAGTTCCCAACTAACCACCAATGATGCGCTCCGGATCATCCAGACGGAGCCCAGGTGAAGCTACGGTTCATGCCGGTGCTTCCCCGGTCGTTCCTGGATGACGCCGGAAGAGCCCCGGTTGACCCAGGCAGAGCCCCGATCGATCCAGGCAGAGACCAGGAAGATCCAGACAGAGCCCCGGCAGAACCCGGTTGATTGAAAACGCCCGAAAATGATAACATTGATACATGATTTATTTAATATAATATCTATTGTTCCAGAATAGTAATTCATGATGATTTTCTGAAAAATCCTTATGCCATATTGGTTAGAAGGGAATTGGGAAGGGTTTTAAAACAAACAAGTGCAATTATCGCAAATTGTCGTTATACTTTTGAAATGATCCGGGCTTTGCCGGGGCTCTACTGGGATCAACCGTAGCTCTACCTTTATCATCCGGGCTCTGCTGTAGTTACCGGGGCGCTGCCGGCATATACCGGGGCTCTACCGTAGCCCTACCGTAGCTCTACCGGCTATATCATACCCCGGATCATCCCCGGTTTGTGCCGGCAGAGCTACGGTGCTTCCCCCGGTATAACCCCGGTCGTTCCCGGCAGAGCTAAGGATGAAGCCGGCAAAGCTATACCTTCCCGGATCATCCCGGACCACCCCGGTAATATCCAATATTTTATTCCATCCGGGGTGGAATGCCGGATGTTCCCGGATCATCCCGGACGTTGCCGGCAGGGTTACAGATGTACCCGGTTGTTCCCGGTCGTACCCGGTCGTTCCCGGATCACCCCGGACGTCTACCGGGGCTCTGCCGGGATGTAAGTGAGACTGTAACTTTAATAAGACATATTTATTCAATGTAAGATAGTATTAGGGGTTTACTAAATATAGATGCTTAAAATTTCCTTTGTTATCAACAGATATGGACAACACAAGTAGCATCGCCGGCTTACAAGGTAATTTAAATGATTCAAAGAATGGCACGTTCTTCTATACGCCGTCGCCGATCGGACCCGACTTCTTTACAGCATACAACATTTATTTATACCTCATGATCACTCTTGGTGTGCTCGGTAACCTGATTGTGCTAGCCGTATTCCTCTGTAACCGCCCGTCAAACACGACCGACTGGTTCATACTGGCTATAACCATCTGTGATTTCATCTCTTCGGCTGTAAATATTCCAGTCTATGCTACATTCACCAACGGATACTGGCGAGTCTATGGAACAACTCTGATATGTCGACTTCATATGTTTTTAAGTCAGTCTATTGTGCTATCCTCTGCCTTCTTGATTTGTGGACTAGCTTTGGACAGGTACTTGAAGATTTGCAGACGTCTCTCATCCTTTACAACAACGCGCGCGCGCAACGCTTGTTTTCTCATAACTGCGTCAACAACACTTTTGTCAATACCTTCCTATGTTATGTATGAAAATCGAGCTGGCCGGTGTGTATCAATTGTCATGAATTCAACACTGTTCTCATACTATTTCTTTGTTTTCATGATATTTGTATTTGCTACAATTGTTGTCGTGTTTTCCTACTGGAAAGTTACCAAAGCAGTTGTATTTAGTGAGTCAAATATTGCAAGACATACTATGAACAGAAACACAGAAAACGGATACAGTACCTTCTGCTGCTGTTTTTCCTCTAACAACAGAGTCGTACCGGCACAATCTACATCCAACATGTCTCGTAGCGGGCTTTTTAAAGACACTGTTGTAAATACAACATGTGAACAATCATCAAGTATTGCACACACAGAAAACGACAAAGACCATCTCAATGTAACAAGGCCAAAAGACACGACTGCCGCAAATCTTCAAGGGCAAGTTACAACCGTTTCCGGTCAGTTTGCAGATAAGACCTATAACAAAAATCAGCATATTTCAGCAAAAACCGACAAGCAATCACAACTACATAATTCAGCAAGTTTGAGAACAACAAAAATTTCGTTTTTAGTGTGTTCTGTATTCATTTTGTCTTGGATACCACCATGGCTAAGCTTTGTCCTTGCGTCTTTTCCTAGTATGACATCCAACTTGAATGTTGTAAAGTTCATGATGTTTGGAAGAATGACGTATCTGATAAATGGATTCTCAAACCCGATCATATATACATTGCTGAACAAAAAGTTTCGAAGACGTATTGTTAAAATATTTTGTCGCCACAATTTGTAATGTTTTCTTGAGAACAAATCATTGCCTCAATGAATGAAGAAAAATTGATTGCTCAAAGCACAAATCAGAACTGAGGTATGCGGCAGGCCAAAAACCAGTACAGAATGTATATTGACCAAAGAAAATTTTGAGATTCGAAACAAAATTAAAAAAATATTGTTTTATGACTTCAAGCCCGGATGCCATTTTTCTCACCATTATTTTTACACTTTTATTACTACCTATTCATATATATCTTTCTGTTACACTGTTGGATTCATGACCAAGTGGTTAAGGTCATTGATTTCAAGCCATTCGCCCCTAACCACTTAGAGTTCGAATCCCATCTTTTCATGTGAAGAGGATTTCACATTTTGAGTTCTCATCATTTCAAAATTACCTCTGTCGCCAAAAACTTAATATGAACATGTGTATTCGATACAAACTTTGTTGCTATTATAGTGAAAATAACAATTACATACAATGCACATAACAAAATGACATAGAATTGGAATTTGTAGATATATACAATACTTCTAAGAAAAAATGGATAGTCATATATGTATTATAATATTTATGCTGACTGTGTATTAGTAGTGATATGATTGCGATGCACAAAAATAAATGTGTTATATATAATCATTATACTTTATTTTTGTCCTATTTTGGCATAATTAGTTATATCTTTATGTATGTAAACTATATGAAGAAGAATATATAATCATAAATAAATAAATAAATATGATATGATATAATGATATGACATGATATGATATGATGATATAATGATTAGATAAGATATGACGTAAACTAGTCGAGATTTTGCTTCAAAAGAGGGCTTGTTAAAAACAACTTGTATTCTTTTATATGTTCACTCTTTTATATTTACAATTATTGACTAGTGTGCCATTGAATATGATGTGATATTCACCGGCAGATGACATATTGACCGAGACGATTTTATTATATGAAAAGTCTATACGAATTTCGTATAAAATCACAGAAAGTACAACCTTATACATGTACAACTTTTGCCTGTTTCGTTGAGCGTG